>NC_069507.1:44587458-44607458 GCF_027579735.1 Bombina bombina | reverse complement strand
ATCACATGACATTTTATTTATTATCTATTGACTTGCATTGTAGCCAATTAGTGCTGTGCTAAATCTTAAATAACTCTTTGGGTGTGAGCACAATGTTACCTATATGGCCCAAATTAACTAGCAGTCTCCTGTTGTGAAAAGCAAATAAAAAAGCATTTGATGAGGCTGTTTATAGTGGCTTAGAAACAGGCAGAAATTTAGAGGTTTAAATGTTATAAAGTATATTAATATAGCAATGTTGGTTGTGAAAAGCTGGGGAACGAATGGGTATTAAAGGCGTTATCTATCTTTTTAAACAATAACAGCAGCATGATACTAATTCTGCTATATTTTATCCTGACCTGGTGCTTTAAAGAACAAACATTTATGGACCTTCTATATTGAATTATCTTTGATACACACCTGAGAAATATGGGAGTCTCACCTCTAAATATTTGTCTCATTTTATCTATCTATCTATCTATCTATCTATCAATCTATCATCATCTATCTGTCTGTCTGTGTCTATCTATCTATCTATCTATCTATCTATCTATCAATCAATCTGTCTATTGAAATTCCACTCTGTCTATGAATCCATATCTATCTTTATGTCTGTCTGTCTGTCTGCTGTTTGTCTGTCCTTCCATCTTTATATCTTTTTTTATTTAGATGTGTGTGTCATAACCATTATACTTTGTTTATAGTATGGATTTGAGGATGCGGCCAACAGTTTCTCACCATCACGTGAGATTATTTTATGCAACTTTTAATTTGATAAACGCAAAGATATAAAATTGTTACAATTAGATATTTCTAATCCTGTAATATTTTATCATTATTTCTCCATTTCAGCTATAGTAAAACATTGACAAATGTTCAGATCCTGTGATAACATCATAAAATATGTTGTATATTTTTATAATTATCTTAATTTACAGTGTTTACAAATAGACCCTAATCTGTCACTGTGATATTTAGTTATGTATAATGTTGTTACTATAACAATCATTATTGTTGAGCTAACTTAATAAAATGTATATGCAATGTATTGCTGATCATTAATCTGACATAATTGTGAAATATGATTATTTTATCACATAATCATATTTACTCTAAGAGATACAATTAGTAATTGTAGAGTTAATGCTTCTTAGCGACATAATATTTTCCTAGCAATCCCATAGTATGTATTTTGTAGTATGTATTGATATTAATCATAGCTAAGAATATTACACATTTTTTGGGGAATTAAATAAATATTATGGTGTAAAACAGAAAATGATCTATTCTCCTGAAACATTTCTCAAGTAGATTTATTTGGTGATATATTCTAAGTTGTCCTAGTCAGACAAACAGAATCCTCTTTATGCCACAAACGTGGCCGAAAGTATTGGTACCCTTACATTATAAAGTATTGGTACCCATGCATTATAAAAATTGGTACCCTTGCATTATAAAGTATTGGTGCCTATGCATTATAAAGTATTAGTACCCTTGCATTATAAAGTATTGGTACCCTTGCATTAGAAAGTATTAGTACAATTGCATTATAAAGTATTGGTACCCATGCATTATAAAGTATTAGTACTGTTGCATTATAAAGTATTGTTACCCATGCATTACAAAGTATTGGTAACCTTGCATTTTAGGATGGAAACACAAAAAAAAGTCTGTCTGGAGTTTGCCATAATGACAGCCACAGTCCTTCTGGGAGAATGTCCTTTGGACAAACAAAATAAAAGTAGAGATTTTTGGCAAATCACAATAACTCTGTGTTTACAAAAGGAAAAAAAGAAGCTTTCAATGAAAAAAAACACCATCCCTACTGTGAAACATGAAGGAGGTTCAGTGATGTTTTGGGGGTGCTTTTCTGCCTCTGACATTGGGTGCCTAGAATCTGCCCAGGAATCAGAAGAATATCAAGCCATTCTGCGGAGTAAAACATACTGCCCAATATCAGAAAGCTGTGTCTCAGTCACATGTCATGGGTCCTCCAGCAGGAGAATGACTAGGGATGGGCGAATGTTTCTAAAAATTCGAAATTTAAAATTAATTTTGATACATTTGTTCATTTAATTCGAATTTTCAAATGTTTATATAACATTCTAACATTCTATTTTCAAATTTTCGTTTTCGAACTTTTCAATAAAATTTAAAAATATTTGTCCAAATATTAGAATGTTTAACTATGTATTCATTCAATTTCGAAATGTAATATTCAAATTTGAATGTCACATTCGAATTTGAATGTCACATTCGAATTTGAATGTAAGGTTCGAATTCAAAATAGTATTTCTAGTCTACAACTGTTTAATAAATGTAATATACTAATTTGAATGCTATATTCGAATTTGAATGTCACATTCTAATTCAAAATAGTATTTCTAGTCTAATACTGTGTTTTTTAAATGTTATATTCGAATTTGAATGTGACACTCGAATTTGAATGTAACATTCAAATTTGAATGTAACATTCAAATTCAAAATAGTATTACTAGTCTATAACTGTGTTTAATAAATGTAATATTCGAATTAGAATGCTACATTTTGAATTTGAATGTAACATTGGAATTCGAAATAGTATTTCTAGCCTAATACTGTGTTTTATAAATGTTATATTCAAATTCGAATGTGACATTCAAATTCGAATGTGACATTCGAATTCGAATGTGACATTCAAATTCGAAATAGTATTTCTAGTCTAATACTGTGTTTTATAAATGTAAAATTTGAATTTGAATGTGACATTCATATTTGAAATAGTATTTCTAGTCTACAACTGTCCTTTATAAATGTAATATTCGAATTTGAATGTCACATTCAAATTCAAATGTCACATTCAAATTCAAATGTCACATTTGAATTCGAAAATGACATTCGAAAACTGTAAATAACATTCGATAAAAGAATTTTTAAGAATATTCGTTCTACATTCTATCATGTAAATCAAATTTCTACAATAACATTCATTCTAACATTCGAATTTGAATATAAACACATTCGCCCATCCCTAATAATGACCCAAAATATACATCAAAAAGCACCCATGAATGGATGTGAAGAAAACATTAGACTGTTCTGAAGTGGCCTTCTATGAGCCCAGATCTAAATCCCATTGAACATCTATGGAAAGAGATGAAACTCATAGCTCGGAAAAGGCTCCCATCAAAGCCGAGAACTGTGCAGTATAGAAATATTACACAGCGATACAGAAGCGCTTGATTGCTGTTATTGTTTATTGTAGGATTAAAATGAAACCCTTTTCTTTTTTTGTGATTCAGACAGAGCATATATTTTTAAAAGTTTTAAATTTACTTCTAATATCAAATTTGTTTTTTTCCCATTGTAGTCTTCCTTTAAGAGATACCTAGGTAGTTGTCTGGAGCACCACATGCCATCTAGTGCTCTTTAAAATGGATAACATTCTTGTAAAACTGTTGCCCTATAGTGCTCCAGACATGTGCATGCTCCTAAGCTTACATCCCTGCTTTGCAACCAAAGATACCAATGATGAAAGAAAAATGTAGGGTTTCATGACCCTTTAATAAAAGATGCCTGGGTGTTTGAATGCACTAAAGTAAATCAACAAAAACTTTATCGGTAAGCAAATATTATTCAAAAACAAAAAGGTGACGGAATTAAAAAGACACAGAAGAATAAAAAGTAAATGCTCTAATGCATGTTATTATTGTACTTCTGCTTGCATACTGCTATGTGTTTAACCCTTTAAAATGGGTTAAATATATAGTTAATGTCAGTTCTAGAGCAGCCATGTGGCCAAGCGGAATATATTTGGTGATTCAATGATAAGAGGCATATGTGTGCAGCCACCAATCACCAGCTAGCAGTACAATGCTTTCCCTGGGTCATCAAGGTATGATGTTAAAGCCACCAATCACAAGCTAGCAGTACAATGCTTTCCCTGGGTCATCAAGGTATGATGTTAAAACCACCAATCACCAGCTAGCAGTACAATGCTTTCCCTGGGTCATCAAGGTATGATGTTAAACTAAAATAAGGAAGCAAATTTGGTAACAGAAGTAATTTGAAAAGTCTTTTAAAATATCATTCTCTATAATTTACTCTAACAGCCCGTAGCCTTGTTGGATGGGAACAGGAAGTCCAAACTTGAACACCTGTGTGCTTAAATGTACTTGCACTTTGTAAAGTCTCATGAGCTGTCACCTATTCTGTGGAATTATGGCTATTTATACACTTCTCAATTATCACTCAATTATCAATGTTCATCATTAATCTGACATTTATTCAAACTTGCTTTAGTCAATCGTTATACAAGAAGTTGACCTATTCAACAGTGCCCTGGTGCAACAATTTTTGGGGCCCCCTCAAAGGTAACTTAGTAATAAGCAATAGTAAAAAATAGTAATAATATACATGCTGCTTTGTATAATGATTTTAAGGATAGATGAGAAACAGACAGACAGACTAAAAAGAGATAGATAGTTGCACTAATAAAAGGCTCCCCTGCATAAGGATTGTACATATTCTGCACATGCCTATATATAAACTGGTTGTTATGGCCCTCCCTAGTACTTGGGCACCAATGGTAGTTTTGCCCCTGGGTCTCACACATGCCAAGGAGTTAAACAGACATGAAACACTTTGTGATTGTAATATAAAGTGTTTCATTATCCAAGCATACCTAGGCAGGCTCATGAGCAGCAATACACTAATGGGAGGTAGCTGCTGATTGGTAGCTGCACATATGTCTAGTCATTAACTTGCCATATGTGTTTAGCTAGCTCCCAGTAGTGCATTGCCGTTCCTTAAAAAAAGGATAGCAAGAGAACAAAGCAAATTTCATAATAGAAGAAAAATGGAAAGTTGTTTACAATGATATGCTCTATCTCAGTGATTCCCACAGTGGATGGTACTGCCTCCTGGGGGTGATTACAGTAGGGGCACTAGTAAGTACAAGTGGTGGAAGGGGGCACAGGTATTACTATAGGGGGCTCTAGTAGGCAACGTGATGAAAAAGTTGCTTCTGGGATCCCCCAAGGAGCATTATCATAATTAGCTTTATCCTAGATGGAGTTTTTTGCTTTACTACACTTAAGTTTTACTACACTTTGAATTCATGGCTTTTTGCTTTATGAAAGTTCAGGTTTATCCTCAATTTTTACTTTCTCTGACTGTGTTTGCAGCCGTTTGCTTAGAATACTTGCTCTTTATTTTTCCAGCACTGTACATTAGCTTGTATTGTTAACATTAAAGGGACATTAAACCCAACATTTTTCTTTCATGATTCAGATAGATCATACATTTTTAAACAATTTTCCAATGTACTTCTGTTATGAAGTTTGCTTCATTGTCTTGGTATCTTTTAATGAAGAAGCAGCAATGCACTTGAGTGAGCTAGCTTCACACTTTTGTAAGCAAATAAAAATGGGCATACAAGTTCAGCCACCAATCAGCAGCTAGCTCTAAGCTCCTGAGCCTATCTAGATATGCCTTTCAATAAAGGATACCAAGAGAATGAAGCATATTAGATAATATAAGTATATTGGAAAGTTGTTTAAGATTGCATGATCTATCTGAACTGTGAAAGGAAAATTTGGGGTTTCATGTCCCCAGTCTACTGCTATCAAAAATAACCTGTGGGCCATGCTTTACATTACACATTGGTAAGTTGAATTAGCTTCTAAAATATATTGTTTATTGGTGACGTTGCTTCAAGCAAAGCTATTGACTCAAGATGTCTGAACATGAGAATTTAAGACTTTTGTTTGATGACATGAACCCAGACATTTAGAAACCAACTGGTATCTCTTCATCAAGCCTGTCCATTACATTATTACTGTTTTAAAGTAAATGCAAACATTAGCAATGTAGTGCACAGTAAATAAAAGTATTCTTAAAAACAGGGGCACTTTAATTTATTACATTTTTTAAGAACGCTTCATTTGTAAAATATTTACCATTTAGTGATGGTAAACATCGGCTGTTCCTTCGCCCGCATCTCATATTTTATTTTTCTGATCAATGACGAATCCGGCTTCATCCAATCGTTACGTGCCCCCTTTGGTGTCTAGCTCGTGGGGCACGCAACGATTGGATTCGTCATTGATCTGCAAAATAAGTATGAGATGCGGGCAGAGTAACGGCACAATGTTTACTATCATTAAATGGTAAATATTTTACAAATTAAGCGTTTAGGAACCACTTCTGGTTTATATACTTTTAACAGACAAAATATTGGTACTCAAATTATTTATCTGCTGTATACAGGCTAAATTTATTTGGTGCCCTTTCACACAATCTTTTTATCTAGCTTATATGCTTATGTCCACATGCATATGACAAGTCTATAATAGCTCATTTGTAAATCTTGTCAATAGAATGTAGGTAAAGCATAAAAAACAAAGGTATATATCAGGTATATATGCAATGGTACAAGTTAACAGAATCAACTCTACATTATTAGTGTTAAAGTGATATGAAACCCAATTTTTATCTTTCATGATTCAGATATAACAGCATATATCTTATTTACTCCTACTATCAATTTTTCTTCGTTCGCTTGGTATCTTTATTTTACAAAGCAGGAATGTAAGCTTAATGTAGCCACCAATTTGCAAGCGCTACCCAGGTGATGAAACAAATATGGTCCGGCTTCTTAGCTTATATTCCTGCTTTTTCAAATAAAGATACCAAGAGAACGAAGACAACATGATAATAGAAGTGAATTAGAAAGTTGCCAAAAAAATGACTGCTCTATCTGAATCATGAAAGAATAAATGTGGGCTTCATATCCCTTTAAGAATAATAAAATGCTAGTGCCAAATACAAAGCATAGATTGCAGCAAAGTCACAACACATTTGATTTATTTTGTCTTTAGCCACTATCTCAAATGCACAATTTTTGCCAAATGTTAAAATGACATTTGGATTGAATGCTGAATGTACTGTCAAATGTCATATTCAACTTCATAATCCAATATTCTTTGAAACAGTAGTTGTTTGTTTTATTAACATTTGGCTGATTTGAATATTTGAATTAAAATTAAAGTGAAGTCAAATTTAAATACAAATTGAGTAGCTAAGTAAATGTTAGCATAAATGTTAAAATACAAGTTTAATGATTCAGATGGCATGTGCAATAAACAAAAAGACAAATTCACTTTTATTATCAAATATACTTCTTATATCAAGTAAAGCATCAGTAAACATGTTTCATCTTACAAGTTTCCATGACACAGTACTTAAAGGGATAAGTAAACCCCAAACTTTTCTTTTATGATTCAGATAGAACATACAATTTTAAACAGCTTTCCAATGTACACTTTCTTCATTCTCTTGTTATCCATGCTGAAGGGACAGCATTGCACTATTGACAGGAAGCTGAAAATATCTATTTACCCAATCACTAGAGACAAATGTGTGCAGGCACCAATTAGCAGCAGCTCCCACTAGTGTATGATATGTGCGTATTCATTTTTTAACAAGGGATACTAAGAAAATTAAGCACATTTGAAAATAGAAGTAAATTTAAAAGTGTCTTAAAATGGCATGCTCTATCTGAATCATGCAAGTTTACTTTTGACTTTACTATCCCTTTAAAGGGACATTAAACACTTTGAGATGGTAATATAAAAGGATAAATTGTATATAATAAAACAACTCTGCAATATACTTTCATTATTTATTTTGTCCTCTTTGCCTGTAATTCCATTCTGAAATTGTGAGCTTTTCTGTTCCTGTTAGAAATGGAAGTGCAGAACACTGTTAAATCCAGCACAACCATTGGCTGCACACTCTAGTGACCTATTTATAACTGTCTCTAATTGGCCACAGCAGAGAAGGTAACACAAGTTACAACATGGCAGCTCCCAGTGTTTTATAGGCACTAGAACTTTACACTTATTTTGTCACTTTTTAAACAACTAATTAAACTTTAAAAAATACATCTACATGTTAGTCATGGACTAATCTTTTCTTTGAATGCATCATTCTATCTAGCATGTATTTAGTGTTTAATGTCCCTTTAATGTATTCACTTCATCTTTGGAAATCTGTCTGGGTCACACAACAAGAAAATACAGAGTACAAACATTTTCATTCTTTAATTGCAAACTCATTATTGCTAAAAATAAATAAATAATATAGACCTGTTAACCTGGACAATTTCCATACCGCCCATGCAATAAATAAATGTTAAAATGGCCATGAATAGAACAATAATATGTAGTTGCAATCAGAATTAAACCTATTATTAAGATATATACATTTTGTGTTGTATTTTTTATTTTTTATTTTTTTTGGTTAGATTAAAATGTATCCCAGTAAATTCCTGTTAAGAGGCAAATTAACTCATTAAAAATAAATTGATTACTTATTCCTACTGTTTCTAATTGTTATGCAGGGCAAGGCATTCGCATTTACAATCTGTTAGACACCGAGATAAAGAAAGAAATCAAGAAAATTATTCATCATATTAATTAATCAGTTTAATTTTTCTCAACAGTAGATCTGACATTCTTTCACATGCTTTTCTGTAAGGGTTCGGATCTTTAGTACACTGAATTGTAACAGAGGCTTCCTACTGATCATCATCTGCCTGAGGAAAGAAAAGGCAGGTTGACAGAATTGGTGTGACCATAACACCAGCTATAGAGACAAGTAAATTATTTTATTTGTAAGGTGGTTTTGTGACACTTTTTTTCTCTATTAGTTAAAGAGACATGAAACACTTTTTTTTCCCCATGATTCTGATAAGAATAAAATTTTAAACAACATTCCAATTTATTTCTTTTAGATATCCTTTGTTGAAGAAATAGCAATGCACATGAGTGAGCCAATCACTCGAGGCATCTATTTGCAGCCACCAATCAGCAGCTGCTGGGATTATTAAGATGTGCTTTTAAACAAAGGATATTAAGAGAATGAAGCAAATCAGATAGAAGTTAATTGGAAAGTTGATTAAAATTGCATATTCTTTCTAAATCATGAAAGAAAAAATTTGGGTTTAATGTCCTTTTAAAGGGTCTTTAAGCAAATTGTAATTACAATACATTTCTGTTGTGCAGCTATAGAATAACATATCATCCAAATCTTAATTTTTTTAAAACATTTACATCCCTTTTACTGCAATCATTTATCAATATCCAAACTACACCCGCCGTTTGCCTCATTTAGGAAGCCACTCCGGACTTTAGAACACAGACAACAAGGCTAGCCTCAGTTATAATGTTAGCATATAGTGCATTGTTTTGCAGTTGTTATATGATAAAGCCAATAAGGGGCAGATATATAGCAGAGTTTACTTTGAGAATTCAGGGTGCAGTGTATGTTCAGGGAATTAGACATTTTGCAATGTTCAGAGCTAAATTAGATGAAACGGGAAACAAAATAATTAATGAAAGAATATTGCAAATTTTTTCATTATGCATAACTAAACCGTTTATATTAAAATCTCAAGGTATTTACTGCATGTTTAAAGGGACACAACATTGATTTTATTTATATTTGTATATGCATATTCAGCAATTAAAGAGATAGTAAAAATAAAACCTTTTGAGCTAGTAATATAAAATATTTAATTATATATTATTATACATAATAAAACTAATTTGTGAGATATTTTCATTATTTATTTTGCCCCCCTTTTCCTGTAATTTAAAGGGACAGTCAACACCAGAATTTTTGTTGTTTTAAAAGATAGATCATCCCTTTATTACCCATTCCCCAGTTTTGCAAAACCAACACAGTTATAATAATATACTTTTTAGCTCTGTGATTAACTTGTATATAAGCATCTTCTGACAAACCCCTAATCACATGACATTTTATTTATTATCTATTGACTTTAATTTTAGCCAATTAGTGCAGTGTCTGCCACAATCCACGGGCGTGCTCACAATGTTATCTATAGGGTTTACCTGAACTAGCTCTCCCCTGCTGTGAAAAGCAAATACAAAGCATGTGATTAGAGGCGGCCTTCAGGGGCTTAGAAATTATCATATGAGCCTTCCTAGGCCTAGCTTTCAACTAAGAATACCAAAAGAACAAAGCAAAATTGTTGATAAAAGTAAATTGGAAAGTTGTTTAAAATTACATGCCCTATTTGAAACATGAAAGTTTTTTTTTACTTGACTGTCCCTTTAAGTCAAAGAATTGTGGATTTTCCTGTCCTGGAAGCTGAAAGAACATTTGGCAGCCTACCATGCCTAGATTTGCCTAGTATCTGCCCATAATATGCATTTTGTTATCTTCTATTTTCTGCTGAGGCCAAACAATGGAGATTTTGTTAATGTAGTGGCAGTGGCAAACCTTGTCTTCACCAAGTGAATTTTTCTCAAGATTCACAATACATTTATTTAAATGGCAACAAAGTACTCTATACTAGACTAGAAGCAAATACAAGTTAAAATGTATTTGGTGTCCAATATGTGGTTTTGCTATAGTTCATTCCAATTCACAACTCATTTATTTTTATTTTGTATATGTGTCTTTTGCAATGCAGTTCTTAATTGCTGATATATACCTACAATGTCGCTTTAACCTACAGGGAACAAAAAATGTGATAAAAGTGGGACAGCCACAGTACAATTAAAAATTATTTGCTTGGCTCTATAGTTGGTGTCACATTCACACCTACTTTGTCTTTCTTCTAGCATATGATCAGTAGGAAGCCTATGTCACAATGCAATGCAATACAATTCAGATACATTTGTATTTGCTGCAAACTGAGAAATTATAGCAATGCTAGGTGCTCCCCTGTTAACCTCTAACTTCCCCTGTGAGATTCTAAATCCCAGAGAGCCTCATTACTTTCTATTAAAAGCGACTCTCATCCATCTGGGACGTCCGTGTTCTGCACATTTTTTAGAAAATGTAGTGAACTCTGCACCTGTGAAATAAAGACAATATTTACCTCTAAATTGGATAGTATTTGAGATGATAATTTCAGGGTAGTGTCCCTGCTCACCAATGAGTTATGGCAGCTCTCCATGTTATCAGACATTTAAAATCAAAGGGACATTCTACTCCAGAATTTGTATTGTTTAAAAAGATAGATAATCCCTTTATTACCCATTTCTCAGTTTGCATAACCAACACTGTTATATTAATATACCTTTTACCTCTGTGATTACCTTGTTTCAAAGTCTCTGCAGACTTCCCCCTTATCTCAGTTCTGTTGACAGATTTGTATTTAAGCCAGTCAGTGCTGGCTCATAAATAACTATATGGGAGTGAGCACAATGATATCTATATGGCACACATTAACTAACACTGCCTAGCTGTGAAAAAATTTCAAAGTGCTTTCAAGTGCTTAGATTAGCATATGAGCCTACCTAGGTTTAGCTTTCAAGAAAGAATAACAAGAGAAAAAAGCAAACTTGATGATAAAAATCAAAAAATATAAATTGAAAAGGTGTTTAAAATTGCGTGCCCTATCTGAATCATGAAAGTTTAATTTTGATTAGAATGTCCCTTTAATCTTGAGGATCAGTTTTGCATTGACATGCATTCCCATTACATTTTCTTATCAGCTTAAGCAGGCACTTAATTTGTCTGTTTTGTCCCATTATATTTGTTTTATTGTACAGGTCTTGGTATAAGATTAATATTTTTTTCTTAATCCTCAACTTTTTTTCTATTCAATCCAGAAGTTGTTCTCCATATTTCAATATAGTTAAACAATGTTTATGCTGTTGGCTTTATATAAATTTAAATATACTGTCACAACAAAACATGTTCTATATAATGAGTAACTATTTTGATGAGTATTAATAGATCTTAATCATTTTTGGCTGACTGCAAAGTGATCTACACCCTGAGTCATATTGCTATATGAGTTATAAGAGAAAGACATAAGAGTCTAGTTACTCTCCATTGTAATTACTTAAAATATTCATGATGGACAGAATTTGGAAGGAGATAAATGTCTGAATCCAGTAATCACTTGCTCGATGTTATGATTGCTTTTTTCTCAATTCTCAACAGGAGTGAAAATTATGGCTTGGAATCAGAGCATGCTGGGAGTTGTTTTATAAAAGGATAGCCAAGCAGGGGGTAATTTGGTGTCATGTTCTCAGCAGGAAATCATTTCTTGAGCTTACTGATGAGATGTATTTTGACACTAGTGATTAGAGGAAAAGTAATCATAATTTTAACCTCTTAAATTATGTGCTGTAAAAAAAACAAAAGTGAAATAAACTTTTCAGTATGATACATGTTAGAAATCACTGCCAAACATAAATAATAATATCATTTATGGATGAAATGTGTAGACAGATAGATATATAGATAGATAGAGTGTTTGATCTCTGAACATGGAAGAGCCAAAGACAATGACTTGGGATTAGCTATTTATGTTTAAATATGCCAGAGAGGGAAAACACTTTTTATATCTGACAGTGAATGATGTATTAATCTGTGGCACCTTATATTTATCTATCTATTTATCATCTATCTATCTATCTATCTATCTATCTATCTATCTATCTATCTATCCCATCTAATCTCTATCTATCTATTTATCTATCTATCTATCTATCCATCTATAATCTATCTACGAATATATGTATCTATGTATCTATCTATCTAAAAGAAAAATATATGACCCTTATGGTCATATATATTTTAACACAATATGTGTGCGTTTAAAAGGGCAGTAAACATTTGTAATGACAACATTCTTCTGCTGTCTTGCAATAAATTAACATACAAGACAAGCATGAAAAAGATGTGAATACATTAACACCTTGTTTACAGCAATTGTTTTTCAATAACTAAACCCTCCCACCACTAATAGATACAGCTAGTAACATTCCTCTTGTTGGCAAAACTTCAGTTGTTTTAGGAGCAGGAATTTGGCAGAATTGTAAAATATCTCTATTTCAGATTTGAAAATGTTTTAAAAGATTTTAAAACCATAATTTTATTAGCATCATTTTCATAAGTTTGCAGTACAGGGATGTAATCTCTTGAAAAGCCTATAGAGTGCTGTTTAAAGGGACAGTTTACACCAGAATGAAAAAAAAAAGATAGATAATCCCTTATTAACCATTCCCCAGTTTTGCATAACCATCATGGTTATATTAATACACTTTTTACCTCTGTGATTACCTTGTATCTAAGCCTCTGCAGACTGCCCCCTTATTTCAGTTCTTTGACAGACTTGCATTTTAGCTAATCAGTGCTGACTCCTAGGTAACTCCACGGGTATGAGCACAATGTTATCTATATGGCACAGATGAACTAAAACCCTCTAGTTGTTAAAAAATGTAAAAATGCATTCAGATAAGAGGCTGCCTTCAAGGGCTAATACATTACCATGTGAGCCTACCTAGGTTTAGCTTTCAACTAAGAATACCAAGAGAACAAAGCAAGCTTGATGATAAAAGTTGTTGTTTAAAATTACATGATCTATCTGAATCATGAAAGTTTTTTTAAAAGCACATTTACAAAGCAATCAATCAATGTTCAGCATTTCTGATCGTTTTTTTACATATTGGAAGGGTAGCAGGGTCAGAGTTTTGTATTCCAATTTTATTGCACTGTCCATAATTAAAGGGACTTGAATCCCAAAAATGTTCTTTCATGATTTTGGCAGAGCATACAATTTTAAACAGCTTTCCAGTTTAATTCTATTATCAGATTTGCTTTATTCTCTTGCTATGCTTTGTTTAAGGAGTAGCAATGCATAACTGGTTTCTAAATGAACACATGGGTGAGCCAATGAAAATCAGTATATATATATATAATATATATATGCAGCCACCAATCAGCAGCTAGAACCTAGGTTCTTTGCTGCTCCTGAGGTTTCCTAGATAAACCTTTCAGCAACTTATAACAAGAGAAGGAAGCAAATTAAATAATACAAATAAATTGAAAAGTTGTTTAAAAATTGTATGTTCTATCAAAATCATGAAGGAAATATTTTGGGTTTCATGTCCCTTTAAACATTTTACATGGAATTACTGTTTAAATTGTAAGTTTAATGTCCCATTAAACAGCTCTTGCTTTTCTGTAAAAAAATGTACTTTGTCCCACACTCCATAGAAAGGCCAGAAAGCAAACTCTGTAACCTGCAAATGCTGCAAATAAAATAGCTGGTTTATATATTTTGCAACATTTTGAACATCAGAGTTTGCTTTTGATAGATGGAAACATGGGACAAAGCATATTTTTCATACAAAAACAATCGTCTAGATTACGTGTTTTTGTCGGTAATGGTGTGCGGGGCTAACGAGCATTTTTTTCTCACCGCTCACTTAAGACAACGCTGGTATTACAGGTTTTTACAAACCCGGCGTTAGCCTCAGAAAAGTGAGCGGAGAGCAAAATTTTGCTCCCCATCTCACTGTAATACCAGCGCTGCTTACGGTAGCGGTGAGCTGGCAAAAGGTGCTCATGCACAATTTCCCCATAGGAATCAATGGGGGAGAGCCGGCTGAAAAAAAGTCTAAAGGCTGTGACACACTGCAAGCAATGCAGCGCGAGGCCATGCAGCTGCTTCGCATCGCGTTGCATCGCTTCTGAAGTTCAATTATTTCATCTCTGAGTGCTCAGCTACGCGACCTGATGCAGCAGAGTGCTCAGAGATGAAAAGGCAGGACACACTGAGAGTGCACAGCCGCATCTAGATGCTGCGCACCGCTCCGCTTGCAGTGTGTCACAGTCTTAACACCTGCAAAAAGCAGCGTTTAGCTTCTAACACAGCCCCATTGATTCCTATGGGGAAATACATTTTATGTCTACACTTAACACCCTAACATGAACCCCGAGTCTAAACACCCCTAATCTTACACTTATTAACCCCTAATCGGCCGCCCCAGACATCGCCGACACCTGCATTATATTATTAACCCCTAATCTGCCGCTCCAGACTCTGCCGCCACCGGCATTATCCCTATGAACCCCTAATCTGATGCCCCCAACATCACTGACACCTACTTTTTATTTATTAACCCCTACTCTGCCACCCCCAATGTCGCCGCCACCTAACTACACTTATTAACCCCTAAACTGCCGCCGCCAACGTCGCCGCCACTATAATAAAGTTATTAACCCCTAAATCTAAGTCTAACCCTAACACCCCCTAACTTAAATATAATTTAAATACATCTAAATAAAATTACTATTATTAACTAAATTATTCCTATTTAAAACTAAATACTTACCTAGAAAATAAACCATAAGCTAGCTACAATATAACTAATAGTTACATTGTAGCTATCTCAGGGTTTATTTTTATTTTACAGGCAACTTTGTATTTATTTTAACTAGGTACAATAGTTATTAAATAGTTATTAACTATTTAATAACTTCCTAGTTAAAATAAATACAAATATACCTGTAAAATAAATCCTAACCTAAGTTACAATTACACCTAACACTACACTATCATTAAATAAATTACCTAAACTAACTACAATTAATTACAATTAGATTAAATAAACTAAAGTATGAAACCCCCCCCACTAAATTACAGAAAATAATAAAATAATAACAAGAATTTTTTACTAATTACACCTAATCTAATCCCCCTAATAAAATAAATTCACCCAACCGGGCAGAGGTGGTCCTCCAGACGGCCAGAAGTCTTCATCCGATCTGGGCAGAAGAGGACCTCCAGACAGCCAGATAGGCCAATAGGATTGAGCTTGCATTCTATTGGCTGTTCCAATCAGCCAATAGAATGCAAGCTCAATCCTATTTGCTGATTGTATCAGCCAATAGGATTGAACTTCAATCCTGTTGGCTGATTGTATCAGCCAATAGGTTTTTTTTTACCTTAATTCCGATTGGCTGATAGAATTCTATTGGGGGGTATTGGTTTTTTTTTACAGGTAAAAGAGCTGATTACTTTAGGGCAATGCCCTGCAAAAAGCCCTTTTAAGGGCTATTTGTAATTTAGTATAGGGTAGGGATTTTTATTATTTTGGGGGGCTTTTCTATTTTATTAGGGGGATTAGATTAGGTGTAATTAGTTTAAAATTCTTGTAATTATTTTATTATTTTCTGTAATTTAGTGTTTTTTTCGTACTTTAGTTTATTTAATTTAATTGTAATTAATTGTAGTTAGTTTAGGTAATTAATTTAATTATAGTGTAGTGTTAGGTGTTAGTGTAACTTAGGTTATGGTTTATTTTACTGGTACATTTGTACTTATTTTAACTAGGAAGTTATTAAATAGTTAATAACTATTTAATAACTATTGTACCTAGTTAAAATAAATAGAAAGTTGGTAAGTATTCAGTTTTAAACAGGAATAATTTATTTAATTGTAGTAATATTTTTTCGATTATTTTAAATTATATTTAAGTTAGGGGGGTTAGGGTTAGACTTAGGTTTAGGGGTTAATACAATTAATATAGTGGTGGCGACGTTAGGGTCGGCAGATTAGGGGTCAATAAATGTAGGTAGGTGTTGGCGATGTTAGGGACGGCAGATTAGGGGTTAATAAAATTAAACTAGTGTTTGCAATGCGGGAGTGCGGCGGTTTAAGTGTTAATATATTTATTACAGTGGCGGCGATGTCCGGTCGGCAGATTAGGGGTTAAAATTTTTATTTAACTGTTTGCGATGTGCGGGGGGGCCTCGGTTTAGGGGTTAATAGGTAGTTTATGGGTGTTAGTGTACTTTTTAGCACTTTAGTTAAGAGTTCTATGCTACGGTGTTAGCCCATAAAACTCTTAATTACTGAGTTTTAAATGCGGTAGGAGTCTTGACAGGAGAGGCTGTACCGCTAACTTTTTCCAAGACTCGTAATACTGGCATTAGGCAAATCCCATGGAAAAGATAGGATACGCAATTGACGTAAGGGGATTTGCGGTATGCTCGAGTCGCGGAAAAAAAGTGAGCGGTACACCTGTACCTGCCACACTCGTAATACCAGCGGGCGTTAAAAAGCAGCGTTAGGACCTCTCAACGCTGATTTTTAACCCTAACGCAAGACTCGTAATCTAGCCGAATGAATGTTTAATGTCCCTTTAAAAGCATTCACATTTCAAATCTTGGAATAAAGATATGTTCTTATGCTTCATAACTTTACTAACTATATCAAAGTTTCTAGGTTATTACAAACTTTTTAATTTTGTGTTAATTCCTTAACCTAATCTATTATTGCATCTGAAGTTCTAAAATTCTCATATAGAAACAACTAATTACATTAAGGTTCTGGCCCATGCACCAAAATCAATTTGTGTTCAAATTTGTATAAAAATATTAATAGCTGGGCTGTTGAAGTGTGAATATAAAATTAATGAAGCAAACAGTACAAATACATTGAGCCTTAAAATTAATCAACATTTTATCTCTTTCAACTCAAAAGTTGATATTTTAATTAAATAATTTGGCCAATCTATAAGGAGACTGCCAATGACATTAAGTCCACTACAAATTAAAGTTAATGTATTAGAAAAGTTCCTGAAGATAGTACAAGATTAAGTCTTGTTATATATCCATCTTCAGGATAAACTTTAGCAGAATATGAGGATATATAGATACCCTAGAAAACTGATACACTGGTGATGGGAGCTTTGTGAAAACAAGATTCAAAAATATTTTCTTCTGGTACCTTTTTGTTAACATTTTTATAAAAATTGCAATATGTATAGTTAAGAAAATATAACAAGAGTTTTTGGCAAAGCAGTCATGGATTCAAAACAACATTGATGATTTAGAAAACTGCTCTAGGCATAGCAAATTAAGGATTGTGGGCTTCCCAGAATCTATGAGAAGTGAAGAAATTATGCAGTTTACTTCAACACAACTACCTGACCTACTTGGAGTTAAAGGCTTATAGAAAGAGCTCACAGGGTTTGAGCAGAGTGTAGGAGAAAGGATGGCTCATTAATTCTTAAGCAAGTGATTGTATTTTTTTTTTAATTTCCAGAAACAAATACATATTCTAAGAGCCTATAGACCAGTTGAATGCTTAAAGGGATATTAAACACTTTGAAATGGTAATATAAAATGATAAATCATATATATTAAAAAATCTCTGCAATATACTTTCATCAATTATTTTGTCCCCTTTTCCTGTAATTTCATCCTGAAATTGTGAGCTTTTCAGTTCTTGTTAGAAATGGAAGTACAGAACACTGTTATATTCCACACAGCCATTGGCTGCACACTCTAGTGACCTTTTTATAACTGTTCCTAATTGGCCACAGCAGAGAAGGTAACCTAAGTTACACCATGGCAGCTCCCATTGTTTAAAATACATTAAAACTTTACTTATTTTGTCACTATTTAAACAACTAATGAAACTTTAAAAAATACATCTACGTGTTAGTCTCAGACTAATATTTTCTTTGAATGCATTATTCTTTCTATCATGTATTTAGATTTAAAAATGTATGGTTACAAATAGAAATGGGAAGATTTCAGTTACCGAATATAGAGAAGAGAAGTACAATTGAGCAATTTTGTGTAAGTAAGTATATGACTGGTTGGCTGGCACAAATCATTTTACTTCATTCAGATTAGAATCAGCTATGATTGCTCATATAAATCTAAGAAACTTAGGCCTAGATTTGGAGTTCAGCGGTAGCCGTCAAAACCAGCGTTAGAGGCTCCTAACGCTGGTTTTGGCCGCCCGCTGGTATTTGGAGTCAGTGATTAAAGGGTCTAACGCTCACTTTTCAGCCGCGACTTTTCCATACCGCAGATCCCCCTACGCCATTTGCGTATCCTATCTTTTCAATGGGATCTTTCTAACGCCGGTATTTAGAGTCGTTTCTGAAGTGAGCGTTAGAGCTCTAACGACAAAATTCCAGCCGCCTGAAAATAGCAGGAGTTAAGAGCTTTCTGGCTAACGCCGGTTCATAAAGCTCTTAACTACTGTACCCTAAAGTACACTAACACCCATAAACTACCTATGTACCCCTAAACCGAGGCCCCCCCCACATCGCCGCCACTCGATTAAAATTTTTAACCCCTAATCTGCCGACCGCCACCTACGTTATACTTATGTACCCCTAATCTGCTGCCCCTAACCCCGCCGACCCCTGTATTACATTTATTAACCCCTAACCTGCCCCCCACAACGTCGCCGCCAGCTACTTAAAATAATTAACCCCTAATCTTCCGACCGCAAAGCGCCGCCACCTACGTTATCCCTATGTACCCCTAATCTGCTACCCCTAACACTGCCGACCCCTATATTATATTTATTAACCCCTAATCTGCCCCCCTCAACGTCGCCGACACCTGCCTACACTTATTAACCCCTAATCTGCCAAGCGGACCTGAGCGCTACTATAATAAAGTTATTAACCCCTAACCCGCCTCACTAACCCTATAATAAATAGTATTAACCCCCTAATCTGCCCTCCCTAACATTGCCGACACCTAACTTCAATTATTAACCCCTAATCTGACGACCGGAGCTCACCGCTATTCTAATAAATTGATTAACCCCTAAAGCTAAGTCTAACCCTAACACTAACACCCCCCTAACTTAAATATAATTTACATCTAACGAAATAAATTAACTCTTATTAAATAAATTATTCCTATTTAAAGCTAAATACTTACCTGTAAAATAAATCCTAATATAGCTACAATATAAATTATAATTATATTATAGCTATTTTAGGATTAATATTTATTTTACAGGCAACTTGGTATTTATTTTAACTAGGTACAATAGCTATTAAATAGTTAAGAACTATTTAATAGTTACCTAGTTAAAATAATAACAAATTTACCTGTAATATAAATCCTAACCTAAGATATAATTAAACCTAACACTACCCTATCAATAAAATAATTAAATAAACTACCTACAATTACCTACAATTAACCTAACACTACACTATCAATAAATTAATTAAACACAATTGCTACAAATAAATACAATTAAATAGACTAGCTAAAGTACAAAAAATAAAAAAGAACTAAGTTACAAAAAATAAAAAAATATTTACAAACATAAGAAAAATATTACAACAATTTTAAACTAATTACACCTACTCTAAGCCCCCTAATAAAATAACAAAGCCCCCCAAAATAAAAAATTCCCTACCCTATTCTAAATTAAA
>NC_069507.1:44554958-44579958 GCF_027579735.1 Bombina bombina | reverse complement strand
TAATACCTTATTAGTTTAAGAAAGCTTGAATTTAAATTAATTTTGGCATATTTATTTGTTATAAAGAATGGTTTGCTTTGAGAAGTCTGCAGGTTGCATTTCATTTCTGAAAATTGAAAAAGCCATAATTTTAAGAACTAAAATACACAAAAAGGGGGCACAATAAATAATTAAACTATATTGTAAAGTTATTTTACTATTCATAACTAAGGGCAATGAAAAATCACCTCCAGCGTTAATTTCAGATCATATTACAACTTGAAATTAAACGCAACAGCATGGGCACAAACTAAATTGGTCTACTGTGGTGTCGAGTTAGCACATGAGTGATGTGTTAGAGAATTATTCAGTTTGCGCTCGCCATTGAAATTTTTTGGGAAAAGAATTTCGATGGGTCGCAATATCCGAAGTCCTGAAGTTAGCACGCGTTGGCTTTCGTTGGCTTTCGTTCACACACACACAAATTACTTTCAACGTGTGATACACTCTCTAACACATGCTACAAGAATTTACTTCTGGCTTAGTTTGCGTCTGAGTAAAAAATAAATAAATAGCGCTCCACTTGTAATCTGGCTCTAATTCTTTTATATTAAAATCATTATCGGCTAGATTTAGAGTTTTGTCGGTAAAGACCCGCGTAGCTAACGCCGGCTTTTTTCTGGCCGCACCATAAAAATAACTCTGGTATTGAGAGTCCACATAAAGGCTGCGTTAGGCTCCAAAAAAGGAGCGTAGTGCATTTTTAACGCAGCTTCAACTCTCGATACCAGAGTTGCTTACGCAAGCGGCCAGCCTCAAAAACGTGCTTGTGCACGATTCCCCCATAGGAAACAATGGGGCTGTTTGAGCTGAAAAAAAACCTAACACCTGCAAAAAAGCCGCGTTCAGCTCTTAACGCAGCCCCATTGTTTGCTATGCGTAAACACTTCCTACGTCTGCACCTAACACCCTAACATGTACCCCGAGTCTAAACACCCCTAACCTTACACTTATTAACCCCTATTCTGCCGCCCCCGCTATCGCTGACCCCTGCATATTTTTATTAACCCCTAATCTGCCGCTCCGTAAACCGCCGCTACTAACATTATCCCTATGTACCCCTAATCTGCTGCCCCTAACACCGCCGACCCCTATATTATATTTATTAACTCCTAATCTGCTCCCCACAACGTCGCCTCCACCTGCCTACACTTATTAACCCCTAATCTGCCGAGCGGACCGCACCGCTGCTATCATAAAGTTATTAACCCCTAATCCACCTCACTAACCCTATAATAAATAGTATTAACCCCTAATCTGCCCTCCCTAACATCGCCGACACCTAACTTCAATTATTAACCCCTAATCTGCCGACCGGAGCTCACCGCTATTCTAATAAATTTATTAACCCCTAAAGCTAAGTCTAACCCTAACACTAACACCCCCCTAACTTAAATATAATTTTTATCTAACGAAATTAATTAACTCTTATTAAATAAATTATTCCTATTTCAAGCTAAATACTTACCTGTAAAATAAATCCTAATATAGCTACAATATAAATTATAATTACATTGTAGCTATTTTAGGATTAATATTGATTTTACAGGCAACTTTGTAATTATTTTAACCAGGTACAATAGCTATTAAATAGTTAAGAACTATTTAATAGTTACCTAGTTAAAATAAGTACAAAATTACCTGTAAAATAAATCCTAACCTAAGTTACAATTAAACCTAACACTATACTATCATTAAATTAATTAAATAAAATACCTACAATTACCTACAATTAAACCTAACACTACACTATCAATACATTAATTAAATACAATATCTACAAATAACTACAATGAAATAAACTAACTAAAGTACAAAAAATAAAAAAGAACTAAGTTACAAAAAATAAAAAAATATTTACAAACATAAGAAAAATCTTACAACAATTTTAAACTAATTACACCTACTCTAAGCCCCCTAATAAAATAACAAAGCCCCCCAAAATAAAAAAGGCCCTACCCTATTCTAAATTACTAAAGTTAAAAGCTCTTTTACCTTACCAGCCCTGAACAGGGCCCTTTGCGGGGCATGCCCCAAGAAGTTCAGCTCTTTTGCCTGTAAAAAAAAACATATAATACCCCCCCCCCAACATTACAACCCACCACCCACATACCCCTAATCTAACCCAAATCCCCCTTAAATAAACCTAACACTAAGCCCCTGAAGATCTTCCTACCTTGTCTTCACCATACCAGGTTCACCGATCGGTCCAGAAGAGCTCCTCCGATGTCCTGATCCAAGCCCAAGCGGGGGGCTGAAGATGTCCATGATCCGGTAGAAGTCTTCATCCAAGCGGGGCAGAAGAGGTCTTCCATCCGATTGAAGTCTTCATCCAGGCGGCATCTTCTATCGACATCCATCTGGAGCGGAGCGGCAGCATCCTGAAGACCTCTGACGCGGAACATCCATCCTGGCCGACGACTGAACGACGAATGATGGTTCCTTTAAATGACGTCATCCAAGATGGCGTCCCTCGAATTCCGATTGGCTGATAGGATTCTATCAGCCAATCGGAATTAAGGTAGGAATATTCTGATTGGCTGTTGGAATCAGCCAATCAGAATCAAGTTCAATCCGATTGGCTGATCCAATCAGCCAATCAGATTGAGCTTGCATTGTATTGGCTGATCGGAACAGCCAATAGAATGCGAGCTCAATCTGATTGGCTGATTGGATCAGCCAATCGGATTGAACTTGATTCTGATTGGCTGATTCCATCAGCCAATCAGAATATTCCTACCTTAATTCCGATTGGCTGATAGAATCCTATCAGCCAATCGGAATTCGAGGGACGCCATCTTGGATGACATCATTTAAAGGAACCGTCATTCGTCGTTCAGTCGTCGGCCAGGATGGATGTTCCGCGTCGGAGGTCTTCAGGATGCTGCCGCTCCGCTCCAGATGGATGTCGATAGAAGATGCCGCCTGGATGAAGACTTCAATCGGATGGAAGACCTCTTCTGCCCCGCTTGGATGAAGACTTCTACCGGATCATGGACATCTTCAGCCCCCCGCTTGGGCTTGGATCAGGACATCGGAGGAGCTCTTCTGGACCGATCGGTGAACCTGGTATGGTGAAGACAAGGTAGGAAGATCTTCAGGGGCTTAGTGTTAGGTTTATTTAAGGGGGGTTTGGGTTACATTAGGGGTATGTGGGTGGTGGGTTGTACTGTGGGGGGGGGGTATTGTATGTTTTTTTTTACAGGCAAAAGAGCTGAACTTCTTGGGGCATGCCCCGCAAAGTGCCCTGTTCAGGGCTGGTAAGGTAAAAGAGCTTTTAACTTTAGTAATTTAGAATAGGGTAGGGCATTTTTTATTTTGGGGGGCTTTGTTATTTTATTAGGGGGCTTAGAGTAGGTGTAATTAGTTTAAAATTGTTGTAAGATTTTTCTTATGTTTGTAAATATTTTTTTATTTTTTGTAACTTAGTTCTTTTTTATTTTTTGTACTTTAGTTAGTTTATTTAATTGTAGTTATATGTAGATATTGTATTTAATTAATGTATTGATAGTGTAGTGTTAGGTTTAATTGTAGGTAATTGTAGGTATTTTATTTAATTCATTTAATGATAGTATAGTGTTAGGTTTAATTGTAACTTAGGTTAGGATTTATTTTACAGGTAAGTATTTAGCTTTAAATAGGAATAATTTATTTAATAAGAGTTAATTAATTTCGTTAGATTAAAATTATATTTAACTTAGGGGGGTGTTAGTGTTAGGGTTAGACTTAGCTTTAGGGGTTAATACATTTATTAGAATAGCGGTGAGCTCCGGTCGGCAGATTAGCGGTTAATAATTGAAGTTAGGTGTCGGCGATGTTAGGGAGGGCAGATTAGGGGTTAATACTATTTATTATAGGGTTAGTGAGGCGGATTAGGGGTTAATAACTTTATTAGAGTAGCGGTGCGGTCCGCTCGGCAGATTAGGGGTTAATAAGTGTAGGCAGGTGGAGGCGACGTTTGGGGGGGCAGATTAGGGGTTAATAAATATAATATAGGGGTCGGCGGTGTTAGGGGCAGCAGATTAGGGGTACATAAGGATAACGTAGGTGGCGGCGCTTTGCGGTCGGCAGATTAGGGGTTAATAAGTGTAGGTAGCTGGCGGCGACATTGTGGGGGGCAGATTAGGGGTTAATAAATATAATATAGGGGTCGGCGGTGTTAGGGGCAGCAGATTAGGGGTACATAAGGATAACGTAGTTGGCGGTCGGCAGATTAGGGGTTAAAAAAATGTAATCGAGTTGCGGCGATGTGGGGGGACCTCGGTTTAGGGGTACATAGGTAGTTTATGGGTGTTAGTGTACTTTAGAGTACAGTAGTTAAGAGCTTTATAAACCGGTGTTAGCCCAGAAAGCTCTTAACTACTGACTTTTTTCCTGCGGCTGGAGTTTTGTCGTTAGATTTCTAACGCTCACTTCAGACACGACTCTAAATACCGGAGTTAGAAAGATCCCATTGAAAAGATAGGATACGCAATTGATGTAAGGGGATCTGCGGTATGGAAAAGTCGCGGCTGAAAAGTGAGCGTTAGACCCTTTTTTGAGTGACTCCAAATACCAGAGTTAGCCTAAAACCAGCGTTAGGAGCCTCTAACGCTGGTTTTCACGGCTAACGCCAAACTCTAAATCTAGGCCTATGTTTTTACTGTCCCTTAAAACCACTCATTTACTGGGACACCACTTTTCATAATTACTAAGTGGAGAATAAGCTGTTGGCCAAAAACATAGAGGAATTTGTTTAAAAAATCCCAAAGCTTTAGGTTCCTTTAGCTACAAACTCATTACAAACTCATTATATGAGCTAGTTAAGTTTATTCCATGTTTAGTCTCTTGATTATTTTGAAAGAAAATGTAGGTTAATTATTAGAGACTTTTGGATTTCATGAAAGATCATTGTTTATGATACTTCATCTTTTAAAAACGTGACTTAATTGCATCTTGATTGCATGTTTATTTAATAATATCAATCAAGTGTAATGAACTCAGATGCACAGGAGAATTATCTGATTCTTGTATTATATGGCTACACTTCTAGAATAGAAAAATAAGAAGACAGACATCAGCTATTCCCATATGTGGTTTAGCGAAGGTTTCTATGGCACATTTTTTCATTAGCAGCAAATACAATCACAGCTATGAGATTATGTCTGGCACATTCCAACGTTACATTTAACAAAAATCTTTTACAATATTTTAAAGTGACATAGAACTTCCAGAAAAAGGGTTAAAATATGAGTGTTGCGCTTATCGTTGTGCACAAGCAAAAATGGGGTTAATAGTGGCTCTTTGCATGCATCGAAAGTAGTACGCATATTACAAGTTGAAAGTAAACGTGTTTGCGTGTTTGCTTGAGCACATTTTTAAAAAATTGCAATAAAAAGTTATGTGTTCAAAAATATGAGATCTCAAATAGGCTTCAAAGGCTTTAACATACATACACGTCTACATATGTATATGTATGTGTGCATATATATATATATATATATACCGTATATATATATATATATATATATATATATATATATATATATATATATATATATATATACAGGTGGCCCTCGTTTTACAACGGTTCAATTTACACGGTTCAGAATAACAACCTTTTTTTCCAGTCATGTGACTGCTATTGAAAAGCATTGAGAAGCAGTGCATTTATTAAAATAGCCAGTAGGTGGAGCTGTTCGCTTGTGTTGCAGAAAAGCCAAGCAAGCTGAAATTAATCAGTTTAACCAGACCTGAGCTATCAAGCAGATTTCAAAGGAACAAGATCTTCCTGTCTATAAATCAGTCCAGATTGGAATGCATAGAAAGAACTGTTTGCCGAAAAATGCAAGTGAAGTCTGTGTTGTGTGATTATTTTATTAGGTTTATAATGGGGTTTAGCAAATGTTTTTGTTCATTTAACTTAGTTTAATTGTATATTCTGTGTTGTGTGATTATTTTATTAGGTTTATAATGCTGTTTAGCATTTAAAGTCTTCATTTCAAAGCTTTAAAAATAATGTATAAGGTTTCACTTATGACAATTTTGAGAGGGGTCAGGAACCTAACTCCCTCACTTCCCATTGACTTACATTATAAACTGGGTTTCAATTTACAATGGTTTCAATTTACAACCATTCCTTCTGGAACCTAACCCCAGCGTAAACTGAGGGCTACCTGTATATATATATACAGTTATACCCCGCTCATACAGCGGGTTAGGGACCAGAGCCCCGCTGTAAAGTGAAAATTGTTAGAACTAACTTATATTAGGGGTGCAATAGTGCTATGTTTAGTTTAACACTAGCAAAGCATAGTATTCAATAAGTATTCAATAAATTCTGTACCTGTAAAATAGTGACAATTACTGTAGTAAAATTATATATAAAAGTATAAATAAATGCATTTTAGACCATGGTAGTCATGTAGCTGAAAACAGGAAAAATAATATTTACGCAATATTCATTTTTAATACAGGTTTTAACTATGTATTTAATGTAAATATTTCACATTGTAATGTTCTTCACATAGGGGAATATGTTCTACGTATTCAAAATAGATATTCCTATATATATCTGTATATATCTATACCTATATATCATTTTATATATATATATATATATATATTTACCAAAATTCAATTTTTTTATATTTGTCTTTTTGCACACATCGGGTTAACACTCGTGCAAAAACGTCTTACTTTCAACTTGTAATACACACACAAAAAGCTTACTTCTAGCAGAGTTAACGCGTGAACGGGAGCAATAAATAGTGTTCCATTCATAATCTAGCCCCTTGTCACACATTTAAAACCGCTTGTATAAAGTATGCTAAACAAACCTTTTGTGATTTACAAATATCAGAGTAGGACTTAAACTGTTTGAAGCCTCTAGGATTCCCTTTAAAAGGGCAGATTATCCTTAACATTTCAACTTTCACCTGAGCTACCAACTGTGTTGTGTTTTGTAGGATAGTCCCATTTGGGAGCTCTGTCATCCTGTCTATATCACCCACTCTCTTTCCTACGAATGTCTTAGGTTCAAAGTGAAACCAGGGACCAACTTTGCAGAACCCGGATCTCCTCCATATCTGCCCATATCACATCTGACTCCGTCCTCAGGTTTTCATGCCTTCTAGTTTTCTGGTCTCCCTGACTTACCTCCAGGTCCTGTATTTTGTCCATGACATGTTAAGAGGAATACTGCACAGATATTGATCTCTCTCTCCCATGCAAACAGATGTTGTGAGGTGTGTAAAAGTATATTAGAGAAAGTCAGTAAATGTTTGTGTGTGACTAGGTGACATTTTGATAAATAAACATTTATTACTTTGGGTGTTTTAGAGTGCTATAGTTTTCACTGCAATAAAATTTTTGATGGCCTCAAGATCCAGATTTAGTTGGATCCTACAAACAACCATAAATCTTCAAACATGTTTTATTTAATTGGAGGTTAAGTTAATAACACATGTCCATGCCATAACTTTGTTTTACATCCAAATAATAAACAATAGAAACTATCTATTCAGGGAATATAAAGGATACAGGATGGACGAAAAATGTGCTGTTAGTTTTGCAAAAAAATTATGTCTTAGGGCTGCTGCTATAAAACAGGTTAAAAACTATCTGCTAGATTACGAGTTTTGCGTTAGAGGCTATGCGGTGCTAACAAGCAGTTTTGTCTCACCGCTCGCTTACAAACAGCACTGGTATTACGAGTTTTCTGAAACCCATCGTTAAAAGACAAGAAGTGAGTGTTGAGCAAAATTTGGCTCATTACCGCACTCTAATACCAGCACTGCTTAAGTCAGCGGTGAGCTGGTGTAACGTGCTTGTGCACAATTTCCCCATAGGAATCAACGGGGAGAGCCGGCTGAAAAAAAGTCTAACACCTGCAAAAAAACAGAGTAAAACTCCCTAACACAGCCCCATTGATTCCTATGGGGAAATAAAAGTTATATCTACACCTAACACCCTAACATGAACCCCGAGTCTAAACACCCCTAATCTTACACTTATTAACCTCTAATATGCCGCACCCGACATTGCCGACACCTACATTATACTTATTAACCCCTAATCTGCCGCTCCAGACACCGCCACCACCTACATTATAGTTATAAACCCCTAATCTGCTGGCCCTAACATCGCCGACACCTAACTACATTTATTAACCCCTAATCTGCTGCCCCAACGTCGTCGCCACTATACTAAATGTATTAACCCCTAAACTGAAGTCTAACCCTAACATCCCCTAACTTAAATATAATTACAATAAATCTAAATAAAATTACTATAATTAACTAAATTATTCCTATTTAAAACTAAATACTTACCTATAAAATAAACAAAATTTAGGGTTAGACATAGCTTTAGGGGTTAATCCATTTATTACAGTAGCGGCGAGATTCGGTCGGCAGATTAGGGGTTAATAATTGAAGTTAGGTGTCGGCGATGTTAGGGAGGGCAGATTAGGGGTTAATACTATTTATTATAGGGTTATTGAGGCGGGAGTGAGGCGGATTAGGGGTTAATAACTTTATTATAGTAGCGGTGCTGTCCGCTCGGCAGATTAGGGGTTAATAAGTGTAGGCAGGTGGAGGCGATGTTGTGGGGGGCAGATTAGGGGTTAATAAATATAATATAGGAGTCGGCGGTGTTAGGGGCAGCAGATTAGGGGTACACAGAGATAATGTAGGTAGCGGCGGTTTACGGAGCGGCAGATTAGGGGTTAAAAAAAATGCAGGGGTCAGCGATAGCGGGGGCGGCAGATTAGGGGTTAATAAGTGTAAGGTTAGGGGTGTTTAGACTCGGGGTACATGTTAGAGTGTTAGGTGCAGACGTAGGAAGTGTTTCCCCATAGACAACAATGGGGCTGCGTTAAGAGCTGAACGCTGCTTTTTTGCAGGTGTTAGGTTTTTTTTTCAGCTCAAAATGCCCCATTGTTTTCTATGGGGATATCGTGCACGAGCACGTTTTTGAATCTGGCCGCGTCCGTAAGCACCGCTGGTATCGAGAGTTCCAGTGGCGTTAAATTATGCTCTACACTCCCTTTTTGGAGCCTAACGCACTGAAAACCCAGCCATTCTGTGAACTCTAAATACCAGCGGTATTTAAAAGGTGCGGTCAGAAAAAAGCATGCGTAGCTAACGCACCCCTTTGGCCGCAAAACTCTAAATCTAGGTGTAAGATAGCTACAATGTAACTAATAGTTACATTGTAGCTAGTTTAGGGTTTATTTTTATTTTACAGGCAAGTTTGTATTTATTTTAACTAGGTAGAATAGTTATTAAATAGTTATTAACTACCTAGTTAAAATAAAGACAAATTTACCTGTAAAATAAAACCTAACCTAACTTACAATTACACCTAACACTACATTATAATTAAATTAATTACCTAAACTAAATATAATTAATTACAATTTAAAAAAAGTTATCTAAAGTACAAAAAACAAACAAACACTAAATTACAGAAAATAATAAATAATTACAAGATTTTTAAATTAATTACACCTACTCTAATCCCCCTAACAAAATAAAAAAGCCCCCCAAAATAAAAAAAGCCCTGCCCTACACTAAATTACAAATAGCCCTTAAAAGGGCCTTTTGCGAGGCATTGCCCCAAAGTAATCAGCTCTTTTACCTGTAAAAAAAAATACAATCCCCCCCAACATTAAAACCCACCACCCACACAACCAACCCTACTCTAAAACCCACCCAATACCCCCTTAAAAAACTAACACTAACCCCTTGAAGATCACCCTACCGTGAGACTTCTTCACCCAACCGGGCAGAAGTCTTCATCCAGACGCATCTTCTATCTTCATCCATCCAGCACGGAGCGGCTCCATCTTTAAAACATCTGATGCGGAGCATCCTCTTCTTCCTACGACTAAAGACGAATGAAGGTTCCTTTAAGTGACGTCATCCAAGATGGCGTCTCTTCAATTCAATTGGCTGATAGAATTCTATCAGCCAATCGGAATTAAGGTAGGAAAAATCCTATTGGCTGATGCAATCAGCCAATAGGATTGAAGTTCAATCCTATTGGCTGATCCAATCAGCCAATAGAATGCGAGCTCAAAACCACCACCCACACAACCAACCCCCCAAATAAAAACCTATCTAAAAAAACCTAAGCTCCCGATTGCCCTGAAAAGGGCATTTGGATGGGCATTGCCCTTAAAAGGGCAGTTAGCTCTTTTGCCGCCCAAAGTCCCTAACCTAAAGATAAAACCCACCCAATACACCCTTAAAAAAAACTTAACACTAACCCCCTGAAGATCGACTTACCGGGAGATGTCTTCATCCAAGCTGGGCGAAGTGGTCCTCCAGACTGGCAGAAGTCATCATCCAATCCTCACTCCAAATGACGTCACTTAAAGGTATCTTCACTCTGTTTAAGTTGTTGGATGAAGAGGATGCTCCGCGTCGGATGTCTTGAAGATGGACCCGCTCCGCGCCGGATGGATGAAGATAGAAGATGCCGTCTGGATTAAGACTTCTGCCCGTCTGGAGGACCACTTCTGCCCGGCTTGGATGAAGACTTCTGCCCATCTGGAGGACCACTTCCCCTGGCTTGGATGAAGACGTCTCCCGGTAAGTTGTTCTTCAGGGGGTTAGTGTTTATTTTAAGGGTGTATTGGGTGGGTTTTATTTTTAGGTTAGGGACTTTGGGCGGCAAGAGTGGGTTTTACTGTTGGGGGGTTGTTTGTATTTTTTTTTACAGGTAAAAGATCTGATTACTTTGGGACAATGATCCGCAAAAGCCCCTTTTAAGGGCTATTGGTAGTTTAGTTTAGGCTAAGGTTTTTTTTTTTATTTTGGGGGGGCTTTTTTATTTTAATAGGGCTATTAAATTTGTAATTTGTTTATTATTTTCTTTAATTTAGTGTTTGTTTTTTTGTTCTTTAGCTAATTTAATTTAATTTAGGTAATTGTATGTCATTTATTTAATTGTATTTAATTTAGTTAATTTATTTAATTATAGTGTAATGTTAGGTGTAATTGTAACTTAGGTTAGGTTTTATTTTACAGGTACTTTTGCATTCATTTTAGCTAGGTAGTTATTAAATAGTTATTAACTATTTAGTAACTATTCTACCTAGTTAAAATAAATACAAACTTGCCTGTAAAATAAACATAAACCCTAAGCTAGATACAATGTAACTATTAGTTATATTGTAGCTAGCTTAGGGTTTATTTTATAGGTAATTATTTAGTTTTAAATAGGAATAATTTAGTTAATGATAGGAATGTTTAGTTAGATTTCTATTAATTATATTTAAGTTAGGGGGTAGACTTAGATTTAGGGGTTAGTAACTTTAATATAGTGGCAGCGATGTTGGGGCGGCAGATTAGTGGTTAATAAATGTAGGTAGGTGGCGGCGATATTAGGGACGGCAGATTAGGGGTTAATAATATTTAACTAGTGTTTGCGAGGCGGGAGTGTGGCAGTTTAGGGGTTAATATATTTATTATAGTGGTGGCGATGTCCGGTTCGGCAGATTTGGGGTTACAATTTTTCTTTTAGTGTTTGCGATGTGGGAGGGCCTCAGTTTAGGGGTTAATAGGTAGTTTATGGGCGTTAGTGTACTTTTTAGCACTTTAGTTAAGAGTTTTATGCTACGGCGTTGTAGTGTAATACTCTTAACTACTGACTTTAAAATGCGGTACCAGTCTTGACAGGAGAGGGTTTACTGCTCACTTTTTGTCAGACTCGTAATACCGGCGCTATGCAAGTCCCATTGAAAAAAAAGGATACGCAATTTACGTAAGTGGATTTGCGGTATTTCCAAGTCTGGCCAGAAAAGTGAGCGGTACACCTGTACCTGCAAGACTCTTAATACCAGCGGCCATTTAAAAGCAGCGTTAGGACCGGCTAACGCTGCTTTTTAAGCCTAACGCAAAACTCATAATCTAGCCGATTGTTAGGAGAATAGTACCTTAACTATATACCTATAAATACTGATACCTTGGCCTTGCCTATATATTGAAAAACAACCCACATGCTCTTAATATGGGGAAAGATTGGCCACATATCTTAAACTGCCCATTTTTCATGTCATGCTTCTGCCTGGTTACCATGTAGTAAGGTGGCCAGGCCCAACATTTCTACATATACTGTATGTGCCTCATATGTTGTGTTAGAAAAAGCACATAGTACACAGAAGAAACAGCAGTGATAGAGAACCCTGGAAAGTGTCATTGAATTCAGGGTCAATGGTTTTATCTGAGTTCTGAAGAAGTCATGTCACACTGCAATACAGGGAGATCTTACATGGCAAGTAGACAACAGAAGGGATGTTGACCCAGATTGTCTAATATGGTCTGTGACTTAAAAGGTCTGCAGCAGCAGATGATCTGATATGACATGTAATTGACAAAGGGGCTACAGGATATGGTAGTCCGATGTAGCATTTGACTGACTGGGGATGCAGGTCTAAGGTTGTGGGGATTTTTTGTATGTGGCTGACAGCAAAGCTTCAGAGTCAGGTAATCTGATGTAGCGTATAACTGGCAAATGGGCTGCAGACCAAGTTAGGTGTTTTAATGTGACATATGACTATCAAAGGGGTTGGAAGGCCATATTGTCTGACCTGGCCTAAGACTGACATAGCAGCTGACAGAGAGGATGCAGGGCTATGTGATTAGATGTCACATTTGAATGACAGAGTGGCTGCAGAACCAGGTAATTTGATGTGGCATGTGGCTGACAAAGCAGATGTGGGACCAAGTAATATGGTAAGACATGTGACTGACATAAAAGTAGCTGTGTGACCATGTGATCTTATGTGACATGTAGCTGAAAGAGGGTCTGCAAGACTAGGTGGTCTAATGAGGCATGTGGCTGACAGTAGGGCTGCAGAACCAGGGAACCTTCTGATGAGGGTATATCGCTGAAAGAGGGACTGCAATTCCCTTTGTCTGATGTGGGTAAATGTGCAAAGCCCTACACTTAAATGCCTAGGCCAATGTTTCATCGCAATGCACCATAGCTGCAGTATATCCAGCACTGAAAGTGTCAATTATTTTTGTGTTTTTTCCAACTTATACATATATTGAGTATCCCAAGAGTAAAAAATAAGCTTTTCCAAAGAGCTACTAGTTTTACAACACTAAGGAAATTCCTTCAGTTTATAGCTTGTAATAAATGTGCCTATTGCAAAATAGACAAACATATTTTCAATGTTTTTATCGTGCTTCCTATTGCCTACCATCCTCCGAGACTTATCGAGACACTAAACAAGTGCCAGTAACATAAGTGAATGCTCATTAGCTAGACTATTCTCTCTACAATAAATGAGCTATGTTTTAAATTTACCAAGAAACCTTCACATTCTCAAATGTTTTGACACAATGAACTGGCACAGCTAATTATTACAACTTCAAGCCTGAATGCATTTCCCACGCTTCACATATAGCTTTTAAGTCATCTTTATGTGCAGAGATCCAGAGCTTCGTTTCCCATCATTGTCCTTTGCTATTTTAGTGCTTGTAATTGATAATCATTTTAACATATTGTTAAATGATCTCATTTTATGCCAGGAATTAAAAAAGGCTACATCAAGCTATTTGCCATTCGATTACCATAGCAAATCATGGACAAATAACACAAGAAAACTTAAATATTGCGTTATAAAATGAAATTATGTTTGTTATAGTAAGTAAATAAACTTCTATTAATCAAAATAAATATATATAAAACACATGGATTATATCAAACCAATTACTGTATAATTTAGATACATCTTCAAACTTGCATGTTAGTTATTATAAGGACATAAAACCCAAGCATTTTCTTTCATGATTCAGATAGAGCATACATTTTTAAACAACTTTTCAATTTACTGCTATTATCAAATTGTCTTCGTTTTCTAGTTCTCCTTTGTTGAAAAGTAGGAATGTAATTTCAGGAGGTTGAACGTGTTTGACGCACTAAATGGCAGTAGTTATACTTTAGCAAGAGAACTAGATGCCAGCACTATTTCCTGTCATGTAGTGGCCTAGACGTGCACGCTACCTATCTAGATATCTCTTCAACAAAGAATAACATGAGCATGACACAAGTTTGATAATATAAGTAAATTGGAAACTTTTTTAAAAATGTATTCTCTATCAGAATCATGAAAGGAAAAAATGTGGGTTTTATGTCCTTTTAAGTCAAATATGTTTAATGTAGTGTGTATGTATTGAATAAGCTTCAGAAAAACTGTCAAGGTGGCCCACTTTGCTTTTAGTAAATATCATCTTACGCTGGACTTTGTACTCAATGTAGTTTTGAAAATGCTTTATTTAGTCTGACTCTTCATATTAACGGCATGATTGCGCTTAGTTCCTGTTTCAATTCTCTATAAAAATTCACAAGATCCTAACATAGGAGATAATTTCAATCATTCTTTACATTGTTATCAGCTGCTTTAAAGGACATGCTCTATTATGATTCAGATAGGGCATGAAATGTAAACTATCTTTCCAATGTACCTCTATTATCTAATTTCATTGTTTTCTTGGTATCCTTTGGCAAAAATCAGGAGCAGCAATGTACTACTGGGGTGTAGTGGCTGATTTGTAGCTGCACATATACCCAGACATCCCAACCTGCAAAAAATCATTTCAGGGAGGTGGCTTCTCCCGCTACTGCGCTGACACCCCCCCTCCCAGTTGGGACACCATGAAACCCTAAATAAGATAGACTTATCATTAAAGTAGCTTCCCACTAAAGTCACATGAAAAAAAGTAGCTTTATTGCACAGCCACATACAACAAACCTATATTCCAGTGATCGTACGCTTGTTGAATGCTAAAATATTTTAGATTACGAAGTTTATTTACGTGCAGTAAATAAGGTAGTATTCGTGTTTTATTTTATTCAAATCAGTGGGGGCTTTTTGGTTACTGATGAATGCTTTGAGGGTTCTATAACGTCCCAGCAACTAAAGGCATTCCTTAAAGAAACACTTTTCCGGATTTTGGCCACATTGGATCATAGTACTTGGAATTTCAGGGAGATTGCACTACATTTGCTGGCATCAGGGAGCCACTGTTACAATCAGGGAGCCTCCCTGAACTTCAGGGAGACTTGGGATGTCTGTATACCTCTTGTCATTAGCTCACCTGATGTGTTCAGCTAGCTTCCAGAAGTGCATTGCTCCTTCTTCAACAAAGGATACCAAGCTAATGAAGAACATTTAATAATAGAAGTAAATTGGAAAGTTGTTTAAAATTATATTATTTATCTGAATGATGAAAGGGAAATGTTGGGTTTCATGTCCATTTAAGGCTCGAGATACACCTATTTAATATATTTATATATATATATATATATATATATATATATATATATATATATATATATACTGTGCATATTCATCTTTATGTTAACCAGAGCTCTGAGGAAGCGCTAACCCGACCAAAGCTAACTTCAATTGCGCTCAAGCAGTCACATTTAATTTCAAATTGTAAACACCTGCAATAAACCCTTTATCACTCGCCCATAACTGTTAGCAGTCCACTCGTTATCTGTCCCTTAATAACTGTGTATGTACTGTAAATATTTCACATTCTAATGTTCTTCACATAGGGGAATATGTTCTATGTATTTTTTAAATAGATATTACAATATATACAGTATCTGTATATATCTATCATATCTAGCAATATTTTATATATATATATATATATATATATATATATATATATATATATATATACACATATACACATATACACATATACGCATATACGCATATACACATATACACATATACACATATATACACATATACACATATATACACATATATACATATACACATATACACATATACACATATATATACATATACACATATAAACATATATACACATATACACATATATACATATATACACATATATACATATACACATATATATATATATATACACATATACACATATATATACATATACACATATACACATATATACATATATACACATATACACATATACACATATATACATATATACACATATACACATATATACACATATACACATATATACATATACACATATACACATATATATATATACATATACACATATACACATATATACATATACACATATACACATATACGCATATATATTCTTCCATGTGAAGAACATTGGAGGGTGAAATACTTTGCTTAAACACAATCGGGTTTGAGTGAGAGTAGGGTGTTAATGTTTTTGTTCCACTTTTGCGCTCCATTGAAGTCTATGGGGGAATACGTTTATGAGGTTGCAATATTCAAAGTTTGGCTATTTGTGCGTGGCAGATTAGTGCTTGTGAGAAAATGTTTTATATTTTACTTGTAATGCGTGTACTACTCAAGATGCACAAAAAATGTACTTCTAGCAAATATATTGCTTGAGCGGGTGTGCTAAATAGCGCGCCACTTGTAATCTAGCCCTATATGTGAGACAGACAGAAATGCAGCTCATTTGGGTCTTTAATTTCCAAACTTTATTCATTTTGGTGATGGATCAATCTAGTAGGCTGCATACATGTAAACATAGTATTACAGTTTGTTTAACAATCCTAATAAATTTGTTCAGAATGCCAGTCCAATCCAATAATTTATTTATGCAAGTATAGCCAATGATATTCCAGTATTACTTCAGCAGAAGAGGTTTGAATAATTCCAAATTTCAGTATGAAAGAATCCTACTTGAGAGGAAATTCAGATAGTTTTATAAGATGCCATTCAGTACTACCGTCAATACATTTGAGAACAGTCAGGAAATCTGTTTTCTTCAGTCCCACCGAGTCATATCAACCAATAACTATGTACTATGTGCATGTGATACTGTACTGTTAGTGTAATTATCCACTGCTGTATTTTTTGCAAAAGCAATTTGAGCAGGTTGAGATAATATCACAGTTATCCAAATTATATTTCAGTTGATAGTTTGTAATAAAGTTTTAAAAAATAATCATAGTTTCTAGTATTAAAAACAAAATGCTATAATGCATTAAAAGTCTTCAGTTTAAGCCCAATAGCACTTACAACAATAATATACATAAATTGATAATAAAATTAAATGATAATTAGAAGCTTTTTATTTTTGTTTCAGATCCTTGCAGGATTATTTTTTATTATTCTACTTAAAGGGACATGCAACCCAAAAATTATTTTGTGATATAGTCAGAACATTAAAAAGTTTCAATTTACTTATAATTATAACATTTGCTTTGTTCCCATAATATTTAGTTTTGAAGACATAGCTTGGTAAGCATCTGGAGCACTACATGACAGGACATTATACTGCCATCTAGTGCTCTTGAAAATGGATAACATTCTTACAAAACGGCTGCCATCTAGTTCTCTTGCAAATGGATAACATTCTTGTAAAACTGCTGCCATCTAGTTCTCTTGCAAATGGATAACATTCTTATAAAACTGCTGCCATCTAGTGTTCTTGCAAATGGATAACATTCTTACAAAACGGCTGCCATCTAGTGCTCTTGCATATGGATAACATTCTTACAAAACTGCTGCCATCTAGTGCTCTTGCAAATGGATAACATTCTTGTAAAACTTCTGCCATCTACTGCTCTTGCATATGTATAACATTCTTACAAAACTGCTGCCATCTAGTGCTCTTGCAAATGGATAACATTCTTGTAAAACTTCTGCCATCTACTGCTCTTGCATATGTATAACATTCTTACAAAACTGCTGCCATCTAGTGCTCTTGCATATGTATAACATTCTTGTAAAACTGCTGCCCTCTAGTGCTCTTGCAAATGGATAACATTCTTACAAAACCGCTGCCATCTAGTGCTCTTGCAAATGGATAACATTCTTACAAAACGGCTGCCATCTAGTGCTCTTGCAAATGGATAACATTATTGCAACGCAGCTGCCATATAGTTCTCCAGAAATGGGCCGGCTCCTAAGCTTACGTCCCTGCTTTTCAACAAAAGATACCAAGAGAACGTAGACAATTGATAATAAAAGTAAACTATAAAATTGTATAAAATCAAATGCTCTGTCTGACTCATGAAAGAAAAATGTTGGGTTTCATATTCCTTAAAGAACAAATTATAAATACCCAACAGGAAATGTCAATCAATACCTTAAAGAATATAACATCAAAGTTTTATGAGCAGATTTCATGAGCATTTCATAAAACAGTCTGCTAAAATTGGTTATAAAATAATTTTATTTGTAGACATGACTATGCTAAGAAAAAGTAACCTTAAAGGAATAGTAAAGTCATAATTCGACATTCAGGATTTAGACAGAGAATGCAATTTTAAACAACTTTCCAATTTACTTCTATTATTTAATTTGCTTCCTTCTCTTGTTATCCTTTGCTGAAAGGTTTATCTAGGTAAGCTCAGGAGCAGCAAAGAACCTAGGTTCTAGCTGCTGATTGGTGGCTGCTTATATACTGATTGTCATTGGCTCACTCATGTCTTCAGTCAGAAACCAGTAGTGTGTAGCTGCTCCTTCAACAAATTATACCAAGAGAATGAAACACAATTAATAATAGAAGTAAACTGGAATCTTCTTTAAAATTGTATGCTCTACCTAAATCATGAAAAAAATTGGGTTTTTATGTCCCTTTTAAAAAGATTATATTTATTTTTCCAAGCACCTAGTTAGTTGATTCATTTCTTCAGATAGAATATCCTTTCATAACTTACATTTATTAAATAAAATAAATACATCTATCAATATCATACCCTGAAAAATCCATATCTCAGTATGTAATTGCTTGCTGGTGTTGTTTTTACTATAGCTAGGCTTGTTCTTTGGAGAATAAAATATTTCTACAGGATCTTACAGTTAATTAAATCACAATAATAGTAATGAGTGGTTGCAAACTTATTGTAAAATAGAATGAAAGCCAATCTTTATTTAGAAATAAAGTAATTAGCTCTAATATATATGTCTGTTACTAAACTTCAAAGAAACAGATTGATATATTTAAATTCAAAAGATTTCAGATAAGAAGTGTATTTGAACTATATTTCATTTATACAGTTGATATTGTCTAGCAAAGTCTAATTTTCAGGACAATGATAGTGGTGATTCTGTGTTTGCTTATAAGAGAAAACAATTTCACTATTGTAGGAACAGCCCAAGAGATTGATGTTAACCCATAACTATAGATAGAAGTTGACACTTTTGGAGACAATAATATCCAGGGGATAGTTTGTATCTATCAGAAAGAAAAAATAATCAAAACTAAAATGAATAGTATTTTGCTCAGATATGTAATTATGTCTGTCAGGTACCTTTTGTCTAACTCATTCAATTCCTCTCACTCATTCCTTACTTCTTACACTCTTTTTAATTCACTTTTTTGGTGAAAGAAAACAGAAAATGATATTGTTTGAGCAATTTCCTAGAAAAAAAAATCCACATAGAGATCAGTATTGAATGCCTTTCATTGTGTTACGTTTTTCCCCCTGCAATATAATGGTATAAAAGTTTGATCCATGTATCCAATTGCGTGACCTGTACTGAGGTAAAGGAAGAAAACTAGGTCAAGAAAAAAAAAATTAAAGTCAGCAGTGAATAAGGTTAGAGACAAACCTTCATCAATAAGAAACGAACATGACTGCTGTGTGTGTTAGAAGCTGTACTGTAGAATTCAGCACTAAATAAATGGACAGTTCCTTTTGCGTTGTATTGTAAATTCACCATTAAATTTTTTCTTCACTTTTTGAAACATAGCTTCAACTTACTAATCGTATACTGTATTCCTATTTTTTCTTTATACTAGCAACTTACTCCCATATACTGTATGTGTTCTAAAAATTTAGCTTTTTAATCTATTTTTTTTTTTAAACATATCTTTTACATATTATCAAAGTGAAAAAGTCAGAAAACCTATTGAAAGACCAATTTCCAGGAGCTAATAGGAGCATTAGCGCTCCCTGGAGTATTTGAAGAAGAAGAAGATTAGTGCGGCTCCCCAGCCCTCTACAGATAAGTATCAAAGGTGACAGGAATAGACAACATTGACATTTAATGAAAAGAAATGAAAATGTTAACGAATATTTAGACTTTGAGTTGATTCAAACAAACCAAATACCAAATAGTGAAGCACATGAATATTCTGCACACATTTTTCATAATATTCGTTCCGAATAATTTGTCTGCATCAAATTATTCAGTGCTGCACAAGTCTACTCTCCATCAAAGTGTTTCTGAAAATGAGTTTTAGCAACTGTAATAGACAACTTACACTCACACACTTCTATCCATGGGCAAAATGTTGTAATTTGACTGCAGGAAACTGCATTCAGCTTGTTTTGGTATGCCGTAATTGGCATTTATTTAACAAATAAATGCTGAATCCAAAAATTGTACCCATTCCTACTTCATTCTAACCTTTAAAGTCCACTACACTACCTTCCAAACGTATTCACCCTCAGCATTTTCCCTATTTTGCTGCATTACAACCTGGAATTAAAAAGTGTTTTCATTTGGATTTTATGTAATGGACATACACAAAATAGTCCAAATTGTTTAAGGGAAATGAAGAAAATAACTTGTTTTAAGCAATTCAAAAAACAAACAAACTGAAAAGTGGTGCATACATTCACCCCCTTTAAAGCCCCTAAATAAAATCTGGTGCAACTAATTACCTTCAGAGGTAACATAATCTCCCTATTAACCTCCTTGGTTTCCTGTAAATTCTCATATACATCTACATTGAATCCCCTCTATTCTTTAAAATAATCCAGCCACAAGCTCATTTAATAGCATTCTCACATTTATTTTTCATACAATCTTTTCATCTCAGAATTCACTAATTCCTGCCATTTAACAACATTGAAGAATAAAAAAACATTTTCTATTCTTTATCAAACTAACCCCTAATATCCTAATCATCCAACAAACCCATATTCCGTTTCCATACACCTTTACCATACTCTACATGCATTATGAAAGATACCATTCTGGTCATAAAATCTTCTTGAATATTCCTAGTATATATTTAAAAAAAATCAAATCTGAACATCATAGACATTTCTGTAATTCTTTTCTGGACTTGTCAAGCAAACCCTCAACAACACCCCCCCTATCCTTTAAAAAGAACATAAAACAATAATTGCATTAACATGAAGTTCACACAATCCAAAAATACACAAAATAAAGTATATGTATATAAAATAAATAAATTGTTTACATGTTTTCACTCTAAACAAGCACGTTAACTTTTCCCTGCTAAGCCACTGCCTGCAGGATGCCATGTTTAAACCTAGGTTTTCTCTGTGCATTCTGTCACATGACCTTCTCAGCTCTCTACTGGGCATGTTTAAACAAGGATTCCTGCTGCTGGCCTCTGCTGGTGAACTGTAATAGAGTGCTTGTTGTTGCCAAGCAACACATTTGACCGCTATCATAAGAAAAGGTAATTGGCAATAAAACACAAATAAATAATTAACAATAGCTTTTATGAAAGGTGGTTTAAAGCAATTAAATATCTAAATTCAAAAGGTAACAACTATAAATAATGGTAATTGCTTTCAATTCCATCTTAGTAGTGGTTGTACTTGCAATATATATTTTAGGGTATGTGGGGGGTTTGCACACACAGTTATATGTATTCACACAGACAAACAAACACACACATTAAAGAAAAAGTCATTTTCATTTGTTACTTAATGCTTCCAGTAGAGGTGGTATTTAATATATGTATATTATTTTCAGGTCTGTGGGGTTTATATGTGTGATTACACTCGCAGAAACACACACACATGCACACATTAATATGACCATTTCAATTTTCATAATTTTGTAGTTGTTTTGTACCAGCTTCCGATAGAGGTTGTATTTGTGTGTGTATATCTATCTATCTGTAACTATATATATATATATATATATATATATATATATATATATACACACACACACACACGCACATTTATATCCATATATATATATCAAACCAATGGGGAAAAGCACTATCACCTCTTCTGCAACTTACCAGGGTGACAGGAGCAAAATCATTTTAAAAAGTGCCAAAAGATCCACACTCTCTGGATTTTTTGCAGTGGTTTATTCAAAAGTGACGTTTCGGGGAACTTATTCCCCTTCTTCAGGGAAAACCTCACTTTTAAATAAACAACTACAAAAAATCCAGTGAGTGGGGATCTTGTGGCTCTTTATATATATATGTACACACAAACACACACACATACATTTATATGTACACACTAACACACACACACATACATATATATGTACACACTAACAGACACACACATACATATATATGTAAACACAAACACACACACATACATATATATATATGTACACACAAACACACACACACACACACATACATATATATGTACACACTAACACACACACACACATATATATGTACACACTAACACACACACATACATATATATATATATATATATATATATATATATATATATATATATATATATATATATATATATATATATATATATATATATATATATATGTATATATATAATAATGATTCAATGAGAGCACTCTCACTTCCAAAATATTAAGTGCCAGGGTGCTAGCAGATATGAATATATAAATGATGGAAAGCACTCTCTGGTCTTTTAGTGAAAATTTAATGTATCATGCGTGACGTTTTGGGGACACACTCCCCTTCCTCAGACAAACAAAAGTTGCATACAAATGAAAATTTAAACAAAATAAGCCCCTCCCCCAGTGAGAAAATTGTGCCAAATTTCAAACAACAGTTGTCATGGTGATCCTCAATAAACAATTGCTGGCTAACTAAAGCCTAGTGCAAAGTACAAAGCAGAAGAGCTCAACATACATAAAATAAATCATTACAAAGAGCAATTGATGTGAACAGTAAAACATAAAAATACATTAGTTCTTATAGTGTGCTAAAATATAATGGCATCAAAGTATTGTCATAACACACAAGTGAAACATGTACATCCATCACACATCTGACATCCTGGTTAAAGTGAACTGAGATGCAATTCCGCAAATCCAGTAAGTTTGATCCCACCAGCTATAACTCGAGTATAAAAACATACTCTCGTTTGGTACAAAAGGATACCAATATGGCAAGTAAGCCGGAATTCAGAAACAACTTGACGAAGGAAGAATTTTCAGCCATAAGAACTCTGGCTACAGACCCAAAGATTATCATCCGATTATCATCTGAAGTAAAAAGGTGTGTCATTGTGTACTTAATTTGCATATCTTACCCGGAATCCTTTGCTGCATTGGAAACAATGTAATTCAGAGGTTTTCTGTGGGAAAACAAGCCTCTGGGCCTGTTTAGATTTGTTAATGAACTATACAATGAGTTATTTTTTCTATATTTTGTGCGTAGTGGTGGATTTTAAACTCACCTTTTATCTCCCCCTAATTTAAAATGTTGTTGTATTCTGCCTGGAATCAACTTCACCCAGCAATGATTCTAACCTTTTCCCAGCTGATGAGTGACAAAAACCATGTAACAGGCTGTCCTGGGATGGTTATGAATCACTGCACTAACACTAGCTAAGTTTATAAGCTGTGTGAACAGTGATACTTTGGCGTACAGAGAACCTGCTGAAAAGCAGACTGAAGTAAAAAGGTGTGTCCTTGTATACTAGTGATGTGAAGTTCGGTTCATCCTGATGAATCGGTTCATTTCGGACAGTTCGATTAACTGAACCGGTTCATGAACCGATTCATCAGTTCACCTACTGATCACATGATGCGCTTGAGGGGCAGAGCAGAAGAATCGCAGATTCAGTACAGACGCAGTGATTCTGAATCATTTAGAATGAGTCCTGAGTCACTGTGTCTGTACTGCTCTCTGCTGCTAGTTGCTTCAGTTCAGCTTGAGACTCTTAAGGATACTTAGAGAACAAAACATATATATATATATATAGAAGTAAATTGTTTAAAATTGCATTGGTGTATCAAGATAGAATTTATTTTTATTCTATCTTGATACACCAATGCAATTTTAAACAATTTACTTCTATATATATATATATATATATATATATATATATATATATATATATATATATATATAGTTTTGTTCTCTAAGTATCCTTAAATAAGTGTAATAACAAGAAAAAATTGCACTTACATATTTACTTAACTTAAACAATATTTTTTTCTTGTTATTACACTTATTTATGTTCTTTAAAATAAGTTGACACTATTTTATTAAAGCATTATTTATTTTTAAATCAAACCCTGTTTGTAACTGTCATTATTGTGTAGGAACCAAAAAAAAAAAACCTGGGGGGGGGGGGTGGGATCGGGCAGTTAGCCATTTACACTCAGTGCTGTGCTTTTGAATCAGTGTACTGAATCAGTGTACTATGTACTGTTAACTCAGTGATTCATTAGCAACTGAGTGATTCATAGCAGAACCAGAGTTATAACACAGTTGCTAATGAATCACTGAGTTAACAGTACACAGTACACTGATGCAGTACACTGATTCAACAGCATGTAATATGATCCTAGAGTGAGGTCTCAGTGATTCATAGCAGAAGCAGAGTTATAACAGAGACCTCACTCTAGGATCATATTACATGCTGCCTGTGGAACTGAACTGTTACAAACGAATCAGTTCAGTCTGGTGAACTGATTCATACAGTTCAGTAAAAAGAACCAGTTCAAATGAACGATTCGTTCATGAACTGCACATCACTATTGTATACTTAATTTACATATCTTACCCAGATTCCTTTGCTGCATAAGAAACAATATAATTCAGAGATTTTTTTTGTGGGAAAACAAATCTCTGGGTCTGTCTAGATTTGTTAATGAACTACACAATGAGTTATTTTTTCTGTATTTTGTGCGTAGTGGAGGATTTTAAACTCACCTTTTATCTCCCCCTAATTTAAAATGTTGTTATATATATATATATATATATGTATATATATGTACACACAAACACACACACACACATATATATAAATATATAAATGTTACACCCTTTCTAGC